>NC_080059.1:13351000-13352871 GCF_026212465.1 Amaranthus tricolor | reverse complement strand
AGTATGTGCTCCCTAAGGATATCAACACTGTCTACCTTTGATACATTGCCACAAGTGACACATGGGCAATAAAGACCAACTCCCCTCGTCCTAACTTGATGTTTAACCGCAATACTACAAAATTCTAATACGCCATCAATAAATTCTGACGATTCAATGCTTCCATACATCCAAAAACGATCTTTTGTCATCCTAATTAGTGTGATTTAATTAATTCAAAACAAAATTAATACACAACTTTTAACATATATACTTATTTATAACAAACATATTTAACCCTAAAAATATATACTTATTTATACCAAATCTATTTAACCCTAAATATACATACTTCATATTCTATTTCTATACTTCATACTTCAATATTAAGCACTACATTGTAAATAAAATCATATTCTAATTATAATAGTTAAAGACATAAGTATAACAACAAACCACAATTTTAACAAATTACACAAATATTTAACAAACTAATAACATAAACTTGAATAATGTAAAATTCACAAATAAAATGATATCTTTAGCACTAAATTACTAAATTACATGTTAAACAATAAAGATATGAACTTGAAAATTAGTAAAATAAATATAATAAACTTGATTTCGTGGGTTATATTATCTACAACAAAAAACAGAGAAACAAAATTAGTATACAAACAGTTGCCCTAATTTTCGAGTGTTTTCATGAATATCTTGCAAAACTTAAATGTTTAACAAATTAAAAAGAGAAAAAATACCTTAATTTTGTGGGTTTTGAAGATTAACAAGACCAAATTCTAGGGCTGGCAAAAGCTGACCCGACCTGCTAACCTTATCTGAAACCGACCCAAAATTAGCGGGTTCGGGTTTAGATTTTTGACCCAATTAATTAAATGGGTCAACCTGACCTGATCTGTTTTTAAATGGGTTAGGTTCGGGTTGAATATTTAAACCCGAAAAAAACCTGTTTAACCCATTTATTAAATGGATCAGTCAGGTCAGATCGACTCATATTATCTGATATTAACCCATTAATATTTAACCTAAAACTCATTCTCACATAAAAAATATATAAAAAAAAATTTGTTGGGGCCCAAGTATATAACTCATTCACACAAATAAACCCTAAAAATTTGTTGAACCCAGCGTGCAGCGCTTCTTTAGAAGCTCTTCTTCTGCCTTCTTGGCTTCTTGAGTTCTTATGTTTTTGTTCTCTCTGCCTTCTTCACTTTTCTTAGTTCTTGCTACCATCAAGTCCTGAATGCCAAAAGCCAAGGTAAGAATTATTTCCTTTTCTCATTCTTTTAATTTTTGTAGTTTGATTTTTCTAATTTTTTTTGTTTTCGATTTTTTCTGATTTTTTTTTGCGTTCAATTTTTTCGATTGGTTTTGTGTTCGATTTTACTGTTCATTGCTCTTGCTGTTATTTTCATTGTTCTTACTTCTTACTATCATCTTTAATTCTTCATAATGATTTTTGGTTCGTGTTTGTCTTTTTTGTGTTCGATTTTTTCGATGAGCTTTGTGGGTTGGTAATGAAGATTAAAGTTGAAGAACAAGAAGACATATCTTGCCCTAGTCCAAGTCCAAGTTTTGATCAACATGAATTCAGCTCAAAAGCATCTTCCTCAACCACCATATTTTGGATTATGATGATTTGTAGAAACTAATTATGATGCTTTTGGTTTTGGCTTGTCAACTTAACAATTTGTTGTGATATTTTGCTTGTTATGAATATGATGAATGATGATAGTTGAAATTTGAAGCATGTTTATTATGAAATGTGAATATAATATATGGGTCAAATGATCTGAAATATATGGGTTCAATGACCTGAAAAAATCGAATATAATCAAACAAAAAAAAGCAGGTTAAATGGGTATTTAGCAAGT
>NC_080059.1:13338500-13343500 GCF_026212465.1 Amaranthus tricolor | reverse complement strand
AATCCACGTGATAACTTTGAGGTTTACCCAATTAAACCTCCATGACCTTTTTAACCAAAAATTTTTTTTGAAAACTGTCTATGGAGTAGTAAGGATGCCATGATTTTGAAATTGAATACATCGAAACACTCCAAAGATCACATTTCCCCTAATTTCCTAACCCTTATTTTCGAATTCCTCTAATTTCCCAACCCCTAATTTCCCAATTTCTCAAAGTTTGACGAAAAATTTTGAGCATTCAACTATTGGTGGATGAATTTTGAAAGTTTTTAGGTCAATTTCATTTGGTTTACCCAAGAATTTCGTTTGGTTTAGCAAGCAATAAAGGTGAATTGCATTTCCTTGCTCTAATCCAAATCACTTAATTGTTGCTTCCAAGCGAATTTGAAGAAGAAATTTAAAAAAATTTCATTTCAGCTAAAAAAATATGAAGAAGGAATTCCAATTTAATAGTAGAAGGAGAATTGAAAAAACTAGGATTTGTATTTTGGGGATAAAAAGTGATTTTGGGGAAAATAAAAAAATAAGGCTTTATGTTTTAGAGGGAAAATGAAAAAACTAATAAGGGAAAGAAACTTAACGGTATAGGCGTACAACAAGCCAACAGTAGACAATAGAATATTGGAATCAACGTTTTCAAATGTTTTTTAGTCAAAAAGGTCACGAAGGTTTAATTGGGTAACGACCTATTCTCTTCGTCTGATTTGATTGGATCTGATCTGAATTTACTAAGGTCTGATCTGATATGATATGATCTGGTCTGATCTGGTTTGATTCAGTCTGATCTGATCTGAATCTTTCTGATCTGATCTGATCTGGTCTAGTCTGGTCTGATTTGATTTGGTTTCATTGAGTTTGTTATTGTAATTTATTTATTAATGATAAATAATAGTAGTTAAGGTATTATTATTATTATTATTATTATTATTATTATTATTATTATTATTATTATTATTATTATTATTATTATTATTATTATTATTATTATTATTATTATTATTTACTATTTATTTTTAGTTTTATTTTTATTATTATTATTATTACTATTGTTTTTATTATTATTATTATTATTATTATTATTATTATTATTATTATTATTATTATTATTATTATTATTATTATTATTATTATTATTATTTGTATTATTATTATTATTATTATTATTATTATTATTATTATTATTATTATTATTATTATTATTATTATTATTATTATTATTATTTATTATTATTATTATTATTAGTATTATTATTATTATTATTGTTATTATTATTATTATTATTATTATTATTATTATTATTATTATTATTATTATTATTATTATTATTATTGTTATTATTATTATTATTATTATTATTATTATTATTATTATTATTATTATTATTACTATTATTTCTTATTATTATTATTATTATTATTATTATTATTATTATTATTATTATTATTATTATTATTATTATTATTAATTCTTATTTTTATATTAATATCAACATCATTTTCATCATCATCAACTTCATAAAACCAAAGAAAATGAATAACTACTTTTGTTCCAAGATTTTTTTTAGAATGTTTGAAAAAACATACTACATAGTTTATCCATCTAAATAATAATATATATTACATTCTACAAATTAAACATCAAATACTAAGATGTTTTTGAATGTCTTTGAATTGATGCCCAAATATCAATGGCTATATTTAGTTGGATTCTATCCATTCCAGTCTTGCGCTCTGTGTTAAACATGTTGATATCATTTCTCGGTTCAACGTTAACCCCACTTGATATTGGGATACCTAATTGATGTAGGCGAATAAAATTATGAAGCGTAAATGTTGACACCATAATAGCCAATTGATATTTCATTGCCATACTAAGCATACTTTTCAATATCTTCCATTGATTTTTTAGCACTCCAAAGCATCTCTCAATTGTCGTACGCAAGGATGAGTGTCTGTAATTAAAATGTTCAAGCATCCCTATAGGAGGTGGGCCGACACAAAACTGAGGCATATGATATCTAATATCATCATGTTTTATTAGATTGAGGTATCCAAGAGTATCCGGATATCCGGAATCGACCAAATAGTATTTTCCTAAATTTATAACAATAGTTAGACATTTACAAATAATATTTAAACATGGATTATATGAATATGAAATTGTTATGGAATACCTGGAGGTGGATGTGGAAACATAAATTTTGGTTCAAACAAACTATGACTCCATACTGTTATGTCGTGGGCACTACCTTCGAACCCAACATTGACAAATGTGAAAAGTCTATCAAACGAACATGAAGCCAACACATTCCATGTTTTGTTCCTTTTGCATCCTCTGAAAGGTAAACCATTCTCATCTGATATAGTTGCTTTAATAAGGGTCCCGTCCAAGGCTCCAACACAATGCTAAATAAAAATATTAATGTATTAGAATGATAATAAGTATAAAAATTTATAGCTACTAGTAAGCAATCAAGGTACCTCAAAAAATGGACAATATTTTGAGTCGTTCACTATTTTATCTGGAACATCATTCAAGTCTTGAAAAGGTTTAATAATCTCTATGGATAACATAATCAACGCTTGTAATACTTTTCTAAAGTATTTGCTAATTGTCGCTAGATCATGCTGAAACTTATCGGCTGTTGTGCGGTATGAAGCCCCTTTAGCCAATATATATAAGGCAATTCCAATTTGCTCAGCGACTGAGATGTATCTATCATCTGATAGCCACCCTTTATTCTCTACGTATTAGACTAGTTTAATAAATATTTCTCTATCCAATCTTAATTGTTCCCTACATAAATCAGGATGAATATTCAATAATCTATGTATGTAATCGCAACCCGGTTCTCCCCCGTCTCTCAAAGGTCGTCGTTCGAGTGGAGTGAGTAGTCTCTTAACTCCTCTAGTGCAATGATCATGGTACATGTTCAAACTTGAATAATGTCCATCCTATAGTGTAATAGCAATGCAACAACATAGATTTAAAATATTAAACATAAAATTGTGAAAATAATACAAACAGTATCACTAAGAACAAGATCAATATATATTTTATAGAGCCATATGATTAAATAGCATCACTAAGTACAAGATTAATACAAATGTTGCTCCAACTATGTTAATGTCAAGCTTTATGGAGCCATATGATAATATTACTAAGTACTCTAGTACTAGATTAATACAAAAGTGGCTCCAACTAGAGTAATATATAAAAGCTTTATGGAGCCATATGTTAGAAATATGACTACTAACTTTTAGATCAATACAAAAGCGGCTCCAATTAAATTTAGATGCTATGAAATAGTTTTATGGAGAAGTAGAGTCTAAGATGTTACAAGAGACACATTCTACTTCAGGTAGATTAATATCAAAAGCCGTCTTCAAGAACATAAGTTTTTGTTGGTTTGATGACAATGCTAGAAAATAGTCACCATTGTCTCCTTCACGTAGGAATTACATACATTTAAAAACAAACTCTTCACCCTTTTCTTTGACTTCCTTAAGATTATTTAGAGCTGTAGCAACTTGAGAGTGTTTGGAAACTTCAAGAGATGGCGACCCAGATAAAATGGACATTTTGAGTATCTCTAAACAAGTCTCAATATCAGTTTTAGCTTTTTTTGAGCTACTTGTACTCCCTACATTCTTACGTTTCCCCTTTGACGTGGTTGTGGATGGACTTTTGCTCTCTTCATGACCAGAGTCACACTTTTCCTCTCCTAATTCTGTTTCAAAACAATCATCACTATCACCAGTTTCTTTGGTATCATTTCCATCACCTTCCCCTAATAGTGATTTACCACTCTCACATTCAGGGGAATAAATATATTTGCTAGTTGCAAAAGATCCACTATAAAGACTACGTAGCAATGCCAAATTAGCTAAAGACTTCTTCAAGAACCTGGAAGGTATGCCTTTATGTTTCTGTTTACACAAATAAAATAATATAACTACCTCATAAACACCTAAATTAATTATATCAACAAGCATTCATGTATTTTTACCTCCACAAATCCAGCCCATCTATCATCTTGGTCAACTTGTGGACATCCACTCTTGGGATCAAATAAAAGACCTGTCCACTTCAATTCAATCTCATTCCATATTTTAAATTGTGCTTTCATGTCATCATACTTATTTCTAGCTTGTTTATCATTAAAATTTTTTCCAGTTGCTACATTTTAACCTTGAACAAATTTCGCCCAATTTGTTTTGCGTCCACTTGATCCTGCTTTTAATTGGATACAAATCTCCAAGAATTTTTTAGTATCTTGCTCACTCAATGAGAGTCTCTCTTTGGGAGCCATATACTTTGCTCACCACAAAGACAAAATGAGCTAGATTACTTTAATTAAAAAAAAAGAACACAAACTAATAAATTATGTACATTGAAATACTAAGCACAATAGTAATGAATAGCAATGAAAAGCAAATGGCCAATGCAAATAAACAAACTTTCTGATGTGGTCAAAAAAATTGATCAAATTAAAGTATGGGCCATGCTTTTTAAAAAAAATAAAAAGTATAAAGATATACTTATCATGTATACTCTTTAAAAATTGATCAATTTTTTGATGTTTATTTATTCATAAAAATAGTAATGGTATATTTTAATTAGTTGAAAAAATGATCAAATTTAGCAAATAAATAGTACAAAATTGAAAGTGAAGCAACTAAAAATAATAAGAAAAAGTTATACCTTTATAAGTGAATTATACCAAAAAAATTTTAAAGTACATCAAGTATTTTAATGTAGGTCTTGTACTTATTAGGTACACCAAGTATATGTTATTTAATATTTATTTATTTTAATTATTTTCTTTCTCTACTCCAAAAAGTTCTAAGAAACCTAAACCAATTCGAAAAGTTAGAATTTATAACATCCATCGATACACAACTGATTGTAAAATTGAAATAAATATAAAAAATTATATATTTAAGATTTTAATTTGTCGTGACTATTAATCACTTAGTTTGATTTATTTCAACACATC